>NC_056462.1:3955000-3960000 GCF_018296145.1 Oncorhynchus tshawytscha | reverse complement strand
CCATCATCTCTCTCTCTCTCCCCCCATCTCTCTCTCTCCCCCATCATCTCTCTCTCCCCATCTCTCTACTCCCCATCTCTCTCTCTCTCCCTCATCTCTTCATCTCTTCTCTCCTCATCTCCCTCTCTCTCTCTCTCCCTCTTCTCTCCCCTCATCTTCTCTCTCCTCTCTCTCTCTCCCCCATCTCTCTCTCTCTCCCCTGATCTCTTCTCTCTTCTCCTCTCTCTCCCTCTCCTGTCTCTCTCTCTCCCCTATCTCTCTCTCTCTTCCCTCTCCGTCTCTCTCATCTCTCTCTCCTCTCCCTCTCATCTCTCTCCCTCTCTCTCTCTCTCCCCATCTCTCCCACTCTCTCCCCATCTCTTCTCTCTCTCTCTCCTCTCCCTCGCTCATCTCTCTCCCTCCCTCTCTCTTCCCTCCCCATCTCTCTCTCCCTCTCTCTCTCTCTCTCTCTCCCCATCTCTCTCCCTTCTCATCTCTCCCTCTCTCTCTCTCTCTTTCATCTCCCTCTCCTCATCTTCCTCTCTCTCATCTCTCTCTCCCCATCTCTGCTCTCTCTACTTCTCTCTCTCTCTCTCTCCGTCTCCTCTCTCATCTTCTCTCTCTCCTCTATCTTCTCCCCTCATCTCCTCTCTCTCTCTCTCGTCCCCTTATCTCTCTCTCTCTCTCTCTCCCCATCTTCTCTCTCTCTCTCATCTCTCTCTCCTGCTCTGTCTCTCTCTCCCTTCTCTCTCTCTCCTCTCTCTCTCTCCCTCTCGTCCTCTCCTCTCCTCTCCTCTCGTCATCCCTCTCCTCTCCCGTCCTGGTCTCTGTCCATCGTCCTGCTCTCTCTCCTCTCCTCATCATCTCCTCTCCTCTCCTCATCCTCTCCTCTCTCCTCTCCTCATCCTCTCCTCTCCTCTCCTCTCCTCTCCATGCACTCCTCTCCCTCTCCTGTCATCTCTCTCTCTCCATCATCACTCTCTCTCTCTCATCATCTCCCTCTACTCCCCATCATCTCTCTCTCTCCTCTCTCTCTCTCTCCTCTCCCCATCCTCTCCGTCTCCTCTCTCCTCTCTCCTCTCCCCTCCTCTCATCTCTCCTCTCCTCTCCTCTCTCTCTCATCTCTCCTCTCTCCTCTCTCCTCTCCCCTCTCTCCTCTCTCCTCCCTCCCTCTCCTCTCCTCTCCTCTCTCATCTCTCATCTCTCCTCTCCTCTCTCATCTCTCCTCTCCTCATCCGTCTCCTCTCTCCTCTCTCCTCTCCTCGCTCATCTGCTCCTGTCCTCGTACTCTCGATACATATACGTAAATCTCAGAAACTCTACGCGTCTACTCTGTCTCGTCATACTACGTGCTCCTACGTCAGTCGTACTACTCTGAAACCTCATCTCTGCCTCCTCTCTCCTCTCTCTCCTCTCCCTCTCTCATCTCTCCTCTCCTCTCCTCGTCCTCCTCCCCTCATCTCTCTCTCTCCTCTCTCCTCTCTCCTCTCCCCTCCCTCCTCTCTCCCACTCTCTCCTCTCTCCTCTCCTCTCTCATCTCTCTCTCTCCCTCTCCTCTCCCTCTCTCTCTCATCTCTCCTCTCTCTCTCCTCATCTCTCTCTCCTCTCTCTCTCATCTGCTCTCCTCTCTCTCTCTCTCTCTCTCTCTCTTCTTCCCTCATGTCTCTGTCATCTCTCTCTCTTCTCTCTCTCTCTCTCTGTCTCTCATCTCTCATCTCTCTCTCTCCCTCTCTCATCTCTCTGTCCCTCATCTCTGTCATCTCTCCCTCATCTCTCTCTCTCTCTCTCATCTCTCCTCTCTCTCTCTCTCTCTCTCCTCATCTCTCTCTCTCTCTCTCTCTCATCTCTCATCTCTCCTCTCTCTCTCTCTCTCTCTCTCTCTCCTCTCTTCTCTCCTCTCTCTCTCTCTCCTCTCTCTCTCTGTCATCTCTCCTCTCTCTCTCTCTCTGTCTCTCTCCTCTCTCTCCTCTCTCTCTCTCTCATCTCTCCTCTCTCCCTCCCTCTCTCTCTCTCGCTCTCTCTCATCTCTCCTCTCTCTCCTCTCTCTCTCATCTCTCTCTCTGTCCTCTCTCATCTCTCCTCTCTCATCTCTCTCTCTCTCTCTCTCATCTCTCTCTCTCTCTATCTCTCTCTCCATCTCTCTATCTCTCATCTCTCTCATCTCTCTCTCGTCACTCTCTCTCTCTCTCTCTCATCTCTCTCTCTCTCTCTCTCTCATCTCTCTCTCTCTCTCTCCTCTCTCTCTCTCACCTCTCCCTCTCTCTCTCTCATCTCTCCTCTCTCTCTCTCTCTCTCTCTCTCTGCTCTCTCTCTCCTCTCTCATCTCTCTCCTCTCTCATCTCTCTCTCTCTCTCTCTCTCCTCTCTCTCTCATCATCTCTCTCTCTCCCTCTCATCTCTCTACTCTCCCATCTCTCCTCTCCCCTCATCTCTCTCTCTCTCTCTCTCTCTCTCTCTCTCATCTCTCTCTCTCTCTCATCTCTCTCTCTCTCCTCTCTCTCATCTCTCTCTCTCTCTCTCTCTCCTCTCTCTCTCTCTCATCTCTCTCTCTCTCTCTCTCTCATCTCTCTCTCTCATCTCTCTCTCTCTCTCTCATCTCTCTCTCCCTCATCTCCTCTCTCTCTCATCTCTCTCTCTCTCATCTCTCTCTCTCTCATCTCTCTCATCTCTCTCTCTCTCATCTCTCTCTCTCTCATCTCTCTTTCCTCTCATCTCTCTCTCTCTCTCATCTCTCTCTGCCTCTCATCCTCTCTCCTCTCTCCTCATCATCTCTCATCTCTCCATCATCTCTCTCTCTCCCTCATCTCATCTCTCTCTCTCTCTCATCTCTATCTCTCTCTCTCTCTCTCTCATCTCTCTCTCTCTCTCCTCTCTCTCTCTCCTCTCTCTGCATCTCTCTCTGCCCTCACTCTATCTCTCTCTCTGCCCTCATATCTATCTCCTCTCTCTCATACATCTCTCTCTCTCATCTCTCCTCTCTCCTCTCTCTCTCTGTCCTCTCATCTCTCTCTCTCCTCTCTCATCTCTCATCTCTCTCCCATCTCTCTCTCTCTCTCCTCATATCTCTCTCTCTCTCTCATCTCTGCTCATCTCTCCTCTCTCATCTCTCCTCTCCCTCATCTCTTCTCTCATCTCTCATCTCTCTCTCTCTCCTCTCATCTCTCTCACTCTCTCATCTCTCTCTCTCCTCTCTCATCTCTCTCTCTCTCATCTCTCTCTCTCCTCCACTATCTCTCTCATCTCTCCTCTCTGCCCATCTCTCCTCTCTCTCTCATCTCTCTCATCTCTGCTCTCATCTCTCTCTCTCTCATCCCTCTGCCATCTCTCTCTCATCTCTCCTCTCTCTGTCTCATCTCTCTCTCCTCTCTCTCCTCTCTCTCTCATCTCTCTCTCTCTCATCTCTCGTCTCTCCTCTCCCTCTCTCGTGCTCTCCTCTCTCTCATCTCTCTCTCATCTCCCATCTCTCTCTCATCTCTCCATCTCTCTCTCCTCTCTCTCTCATCTCTCCTCTCTCATCTCTCTCTCTCTCTCTCACTCTCTCATGCTCCATCTCTCTCTCTCTCTCATCTCTCCTCTCTCCCATCTCTCTCTCTCTCTCATCTCTCCCTCTCTCATCTCATCTCTCTCTCTCTCTCATCTCTCTCTCTCTCTATCTCATCTCTCATCATCTACTCTCTCTGCTCATCTCTCTCTCTCTCTCATCTCTCAAATATAAATATATATCATCTCATCTCTCTCATCTCTCCTCTCACATCTCTCTCTCTCCTTCTCTCTCTCTCCGCTCTCTCTCCTCTCCATCTCTCTCATCTCCATCTCTCTCACGCCTCATCTCTCTCTCCCATCCATCTCTCTCATATATATATAAAATATAAAATATACTCATCTCATCTCTCTCTCATGCTCTATAAAATATAAAATATATATATATAAATATATATATATAAAATATATATATAAAGTAACAAAGTATATATAAAATATATATATAAAGTATAAAGTATATATATATAAAGTGCTGTAATAAAAGTATATATATGTGTAAATATATATACTGTAAGTATATATATATAAGTATATATATATATAAATATATATATATATAAAATATATATATATATAAATATATATATAAAATATAAATATATAAAATCTCCATCTCTCTCTCTCATCTCTCTCTCTCGTATATATATATCTCATCTATATATATATATATATAGTATATATATATATATATATATGATATATATATATATATATATATAGTATATATATATGTAGTATATATATGTAGTATATATATATATATATATATATGTGGTATATATATATATATATATTTATATATGTATATATATCTTTCTCTCATCTCTCATCTCTCTCTCTCTCTCATCTCTCTCATCATCTCTCTCTCTCTCTCTCTCTCTCTCCTCTCTCTCTCTCTCTCTCTCTCTCTCTCTCTCTCTCTCTCTGTCCTCTCTCTCTCTCTCTCATCTCTGCCTCCATTCTCTCTCTCTCTCTCCCATCTCTCTCATCTCTGCCTCTCTCTCTGTCTGGTATCTCTCTCTCTCATCTCTCTCTCTCTCTCTCATCTTCTCATCTCTCTCTCCTCTCTCATCTCTCTCATCTCTCTCATATTCTCTCATCCGTCTCTCTAAATATATATCTCATTATATAAAATATTAAGCTTTGCGCTCATCTCTTAGCAAATCATTCATCTCTCTCTCCTCTCTTTCTCACAAATACCAAAATATCATATGATAATTTCATCTCTCTCTCTCTAAGAAAAAATGTCTCTCCTCTGTCTCTCTCTCTCTCTCCTCTCTCCCTCTCATATTCTAAGCTGCATAATATCTCTGTCTCTCCTCTCTGCTCTTATCTCTCTCTCTCTCATATAAGCTCATTCATATCTCATAATATCTCTCTCTGTCTCTCATTCCTCTCTCTCCTCTCTCTCATTCTCTCTCTCATATCTCTCTCGGCATCTCTCTCTCTTCTGTCTCTCTCCTCTCTCATCTCTCTATC